>NW_020312424.1:0-5803 GCF_002999335.1 Cyclospora cayetanensis | reverse complement strand
TGTCACAGATTGGTCAACATTGGCTTTGAAAGTAAGTTTCAAAACTGCTTTAGCCATTGGCGGACTTTGCCGCGCAGGCAAGAAACCGGTTTTGCAGCAGCGAATCCACAGGGAATCGTAGAAGTGTTGGATTCTAAGACTGTTGAATGCCGAGGACATTAGAAGGGAGCTCCTAGTGAAATATGGTGGGAAACACGAAACTCGTTGGTTGACAAAGGGGCACGTGCGGGATCTGTTGCCTGCGGGAGAGTTCGTGGCTCTGCTTGTTTATCGACACTAGTCCCCATGGACCGTATTCTTCCTGTTCTTTGGTATTTTTCCAACCAGGGCAAATGCTGCAAGTGCAAAGGCTACTTTTTGTATGGCAACTGCTTGAAATCGGCCAGGTTTACTGCTAAGGTGCTTTCTATATTCACCTTTACGCGTAGGCACTCTCAGGCTTTCCCCTACAGCCTTCTTCATGCCTCATTTGGGGAGTGGACAACTATGCTGTATGCAGCAGCTGTATTTGCATGCAAAGATTGCTCTGTGAGGCACGCAGGCACTGTTGGACGAGTGTGTGTTCTAAGTCACTTTGCATAGTTTGCTCATCTTTTGTTGCCTCGTAGTAGAAAGTTCACATTTTAACGCTATGGCGACAGCCAGCCATCGGATTGCCACGAATGCGTCGTTTTGGTCCGCGTTTGTTGTAGGCTAGTAATGTATCATTTTTTACGTTACATTTACTTTCTCGACGGACGCAAACAGTTGTCTTCCTATTTGCATTGTTTTTGCGTGTGTGCTTGCATGGGGAGTGGCGATTATGTGGTAGCTCTTCGGCTGTCGTGCATGCATTTGACCTTGAAGGGTACGTAGGGACACAAGGGTATGCGTACTAAATTAAGGCAGGAGAAATAAGAAAACTATGCTACATTTAAATACCGATATGATCGGTTGTGTGCCTATACAGTAGACGCTATGTGGAAGTCGCTGTGAATGCTCATAATATTTCGAGGGTCCAGCTACGTGAAGCTTGCTCCGCCTGTGCCACCGTCAGAGTCCAGGGGAAATAGGAGGGGATGAAAGCAGCCTTTTGAGGATCACCTAATTGCATTCTATTACATTTATATTGACTCTGCGGCTAAGTGTCTCCCTTGGAGACCTTAGCGACAGAGCGTCACCCTCACACGTTTACCTTCCATTAGGGATTAGGGTACTGAACGTCGTTTCTGCATTTCACTAGAAGCAATTATATCTAATGTACTGTCCGTGGCGTGCTGTTTAAGAGTTAGGCATTTTGTTGTACGAGTCTATGCAGTGCGAGCACGTTGCTGTATGACGAATATGGCAGCGGAAGTACGCAGTGCGTGCAAAAGGGCAAGGAACGGTTGATGGCTGGCTTTGCATAAACCAGGAAAACGCATACCCTCACGAAACACTACACACATAGCACACCTGAAATGTTCCTGTACGCATGATATGTTTCCCATCCAAAGTGGCTTCAGTACGATTAAGAGATCGAACCTCTACGTGTATACCTTCCGAGGCGTAAAACTCGTCTCTATGGCGGTCTCACGCTTTGCCAATACCAGTGGTGTCAGTGACTAATCCAAGTTGCCCAGCGATGAGTATACTTCTAGCAACAACTGCGCTAGAGAAACTCGATGATGCTCGACACAAAGGCTGTATAGCGAAGTGTGCCCGTCCGTACTGCCTCAGTATCGGCTCTACTCGCATAAAACTAGCACACAACTGCGAAAGTTACGTAAAGGGAGAAGCAAAATAACGACACTCTTGAATGCTACATGCAAATACGTACCTTGTGAGCCCAGAGTTTAGGTCACTAGGGCCCCACAGGGGGGACTCGACCTATGGTGCAATGTGGATGCTAAAAAGGGATTTTGATTGATTATAGATCAGATGCTCTTGATCGCATTCTTTTACTTTTATGCCTATTTTTACTATGCTGGTGTTTCTGTTCAGCTACAAGTGGCTACGGAATTGAGGGTCTAGTATGTGTGGATGCAGACAGGGGGGTTCAGTAGAAGAATCACAGAAGTGGCGTGAGGAGTGGTCCGGAAACACGTCACTCTTCACATGTGCCCTGTACCTAGACAATTTACATTGGCTTGGCCCTGTTGACAGTGGATGAAGAATTCTGGTTGTCCATAAGATAGACTGACCTCTTCCGAGTCACCTTTCCCCGCTCCTAGCATATTGGTCAGGGTAGCCCTCGAATGCCTTCTTAAGGCGACACTGCCGCATCTGCGTGTTAGACGCCTATCTCTGCTGGCTTCCTGGAGGCGAGTTCCGTGCTTTGTTACAGTGCCATGTGCACCATTGAAACGTCTTCAGCACGCCTTTCGTAACCTTGCTGCAAAATCCTCGACCTTAAGGCCTTCATTCCTGTTTCTGGATACACTCATTACCCATCACAATGCCCCACATCCCTCCATCAGAAGCTCCCCCTCCCTGCTCGGCTTTGCTCGAGCTCACACCAGTTGGTGGACGCCTCTCCATCGTCGCTTCTCTAGGACTGCCTCCTCCGCCTGCCATATCAGGTGCAACAGATCTCGTTGAGGAGCTCGACAAGCTTGGCCTTGGCTGCGCGCACCGAGCCGAGTATAAAAGGCAGTCCCCTGAGAGGGAGCCTTGGGTTGGCTCCCAAGTGGGGCAACCAGCCGGGAATGTGCTCCCCAGAACCACAGACGGTCTTGCAGAGGGAAGCACGTTAGGCAGCAATAGCGAATGGTCTTTTAGGTTGAGCCAACAACAGATGCTGGACGGGCAACAGGCTTTGCGGCTTTCAGTGTGGTGCGGTCTATCGAACGGAGCAGGAGGCCCTGCCAGGCCCTCCAGCGGGCCCATTCAGTCAACGGGGGCGCTTCCTGGAGCAGTGGATGCTACCAGTAGCAAGGAAACGGCGGGAGGCGAGGAACGCTGCGTGGCGTCTGAAGAGCAAGCACCCTCGGTATACAACTTTTACTTCCGCTTGCCGTGCTCCCTCCCCTCTTTAAAGCTTCTTGGGGCCTCGTGCCTCCCTCTACAAGGAGATGCAAGGACAAGGCAGGTAGCACAAAACACCAGTAAGGGAGAGCAACATCAGGTTACGGCTCTCCGGCTCTCTATGCAGTGCGACGTGAGGCCTGCTAGCCTCGCGGAGTCGATACAAGAAAAAGAAGATAGGATCCTGCGGGCACTACATGCTTTTCGACTGTCCTGTAGGTACGCTTTGGCTAGACATATGCACTATATTCTGGTGTCTATAAGTGTCCTACTCTTTGCCCTCCTGTGCCCTTCGTAAGCGATAAATGAAAGGCTTTTCGTAGGCAACGGGGCTGTGGTGAAACGGTTAGAGTGTAGGGAGTTTCCCGTAGGGAATCAACAGCTCACGCACAAAGTGGCACCCCTCCCTATGCCTTATCTCTCTGTGCCTTCATTGTAGGCGGTGTGGAGAAGATTTCGCGAACCTTAGGGAGGCGCAGCTTTTGCTGCTGCCTTCTGCCATATGGACCGAGGCCCGAGAAGTTGTGGTGAGACTTCACGTCAGGTCCCCTACACACTACGTTCCTGTACTGATGACACCACAGGCCAACTTCGTCGACCTGGGAAGGTGTAGCCATTACTTCTCCGTGCATTCGTGAAAAAGATGCGCAGCGTTTGTGTAGCCAGTTCGTCTTAAGCTGGTGGCTGCTGTTGTTACTGCTCTATATGTCGTTTAGTCATGCGAAGAATGCACCTCTGCACCATCGTACCACGGCGGCCTTCACCCAGCGTCAGGCAGGTATTTAGCTCCCTTAGCTTTTTTTAAGCCTACTAAAACTAAGCTTTCGAGGAATCCGTTATGGAGCTATGTTGATTCTCCTCAGAGGCAGGACGCATAAAAGGCTTAAGGGGGCCTTTCAGGGTCGTCTTGTGCATGTGGAGTTCGCAGAGTCTGCGTGGGTCCAGACAAGATCTTTATCGCCAGTTGTGACGTGAAAGGACTCTTGAGAGGTCCCAAGGGCCCTTGCAGCGAAAGAAACTTTGCGTCGAAATCGGCAGGTACTTTGTCCTTCCAGTTCTTAGGAGCAGTTTGTCTGCCGTGAGCTGCTTCTTTTCTCCACTAGTAAATAGTTGAGTTCCCCAGGGGGAGGGCAACTGCCTAATGTGTACCTGCTGTACGTGCAGTAAGCTGCGGCTCGTGTGGCGCTGTGCTTGGGGTCGAGAAGCAGAGAGCGCAAGGGCGCCTCCTCCCTCAGGCCACGAGTTTTCGAGGCTCTGCGTCGTTCGATTCCCAGAGTGCAGACGAAGCCCTTTCGAGCCACGCTCGCATCCCTGCAACCGAAGATGGCATAGACAGTGCAGCTGCTTGCTGTGGGCTTCGAAGCTTGCCTGCTTCTGGTGGTCGAGACAAGCGACAAGAGGCATTTGGACAAGTGTGCGTGCTCAAGAGGCGCATCTCGCTGCACCCAGGGGACTCAGGAGCCAGCACAGATGGACCCAATCTCTTCTTTCGTCATTCGGACTTGTCCGCATTTGCAGAAGACCTCTGTAGTTATAGTAGAGAAGCAGCTGCTCTCCGCTTCCTGGTGCTACCCTTTACGCCCCCCAAAGGGGCTGAGCGCCCGTGGGAAATTGGCAGGCAGGCGCCACCCGCACGCAGCCATACACTGCGTGCATCAGGAGACGCTATCTGCAACCACAATGGGCCTCAGCTGGTTTCTGCTGTGCCCTGGGTCAGCTGCGGACGAGAGACCACCTCTCTGGAGCTGCGCATACTCCTGAGAGAGTGTTTTGTGGCTGCGGGCGGCACCCGAGAAGGTGGAAGCCCAGGATTCTTAGCCATGAAGGTGCAGTTACAGTACAAATCGAAAATAGAACCAAGAGTCTTGTGCCCCTGAGTCGGTATCTCACCTTACTGTGCTTGCGCGAGGCACGGGCAGTAGGCGGCCTCTTAGTGTTACTTTGTCTTTTTCTGTGTACTTTGTGAATCCCGCTGTTAACATTTCATCCATTTGGTCTCGCTACGTGGGCCGCAGGTCATTCTGCGGGTGCTGAACGAGGCGAGATATCCCGAAGAGATCCAGGAGCAGCAGCGTAAGCGAGAAGAGAAATATTGTGAAGAGAAACAGGTGGGGCCGTTGTGTGGGGGTTCACCTACAGGATATATGCCGGTACGAATGCATTTAGCCCGCGTCAGCGTGCAACTGTTTGAGGAAGTGTTGCGATTAGCTCGAGGATCCATGGTGGGGGAAAATTTTCCTGGGGTTGCCAAAGCGCTCACACTCAATTCCCTAGGGCTGAGCAGCTTCAAGGATGAGTCCAAAGTGGCGTTTTTACCCTTGCCTTGACATGTATCAAGAGGTTCATTAGAGGCCTAATGGTAGTGGATTTCGTTGACAGCTGTCCTTATGGGACTGTCAGTGGCAGCGTACAGTTTAGTGGAGTTTAAGCAGGACAAAACTGGCGAGAAGCACAGGGATCCCTTTACCCCTTTCTGCTTCTTTTTTTTAAATGTTTTAAAAGCCGAAGCTGAGCTGTGGCAGGCCGCTCACCAGCTGCAACGCTCTATCTAAGGTCTCTGTACAAAGGTACTTCACCCCTGGTCAAACTTACAATAGAAAGAAAGCTATTCAGTTTTTCTCGAAAGGGCCCCGTCTCATACTTCCCAAAGGTTTTGGCATGAGCCTCGCTGCTCAACAGTCTTAGAATCCAACACTTCTACGATTCCCTGTGGATTCGCTGCTGCAAAACTGGTTACTTGCCTGCGCGGCAAAGTCCGCCAATGGCTAAAGCAGTTTTGAAATTTACTTTCAAAGCCAATGTTGACCAATCTGTGATC
>NW_020312423.1:0-5809 GCF_002999335.1 Cyclospora cayetanensis | reverse complement strand
TCACCTGCGGAAGCCTTGCCGATCGGCTGTGTGGGCTTGAGTTCGCTGCCCATCATGAGACCACGTTAGGTGAAA
This sequence comes from Cyclospora cayetanensis, assembly GCF_002999335.1. Taxonomy (NCBI): domain Eukaryota; phylum Apicomplexa; class Conoidasida; order Eucoccidiorida; family Eimeriidae; genus Cyclospora; species Cyclospora cayetanensis. The sequence continues at coordinate 5,734 of NW_020312423.1, read as the reverse complement.
TTTGGGGTTGACCTCGAGTGAGCTACTCAAATTGCGGTTCCTCTACAATGTAATGTTTGCTAGCCAAAGATGCATAGCTCTTGAAATATTGACGAATCGATCGATCCCGCTACATTGCTCAGACTGATTCTCCGAAAGCTTAGGCTTGTGTTGATCATGACATAACTCGACGAGATTGGGCGTGTGTATGAAGGCTTGAACAGTAGTATTCCATGTAGACAGACATTTTTCTATACAGGCAGTGAAGCCACTTTCCACCTTTTGATAAACACGTCAAGAGGAGTATTCGACTGAACTTTCTCCATCTATAGGGAAACAATGTGAAGCAAATCTCCAATCGGGTTATGAAATCTTCCAGTACTTGCCCATCCATATTGCTGTCATACTTTTCCGTTACGCATAGCCTCCTCACAGTATCCATAGACAGTTTGTGAACTGGAAAATCATATCTTTCCACTACATGCGTAGCTACTGTGCTGACATCAGATTGCAGGCCTGCATCTGCCGCCCCAACAGGGGCTGTACCACTGATCACTTCCCCTGCCAGAGGTTACTTTCCCCAGCCTGGACAAAAAACAGACTATCGAATTTCGAAGCAACTTGATCAGAAGCACACAGCTGTGCAAAGGAAACTTGGCATTTCATTGTATCCACAGGCAGTGGATGAGCAGGGAGTAGCTTCATCGAATCATTCATTGATACAAGTCTAGACTCCATCAAATGTCCCCAAAGAAAGACACTAAACTTCAGACTCAAATCCCGTTTGATAGGAAGTTGTATATTGTCTTTCTTCCAGACCTAATTTTTCCCGTTACCGCGTCATCCGCAGTTTTCCCAGGGGAGAAGAAGCTGGGCCGCAAGTGGCTGCACCCTCTAAGCACTCCTAGAATTCAAGAAGAGTTTCACCTAGCTTCCAGGACGCACACACACTCGTTGTGTCCTTTTGTGTGGTGAGAGCACTCTGCACTAGGCGGAATGAGGAACAGACAAGCTATTTAGTGAATCTTACTTCGCTGTTAACTATAACTAGTGACTAGAGTGTGTTTGGCGCAGCTTGGCCCGCTACGTACTCTGTGAGCGGGACAGTGTGTGGTCTAAGCAGTGATTGGTGCAGCAAAGTGATCACAGAATGCTTCTGGAACCTGAGCATTTGAACAACAGCTGTGGGGCCAAGAGGCGAAGGAGCTTTTAGCCGCAACAAGGATTAGAGATCTCTGCAGGGGAAAAACGCGAATAGCAGAAGCCCAAAGGCATCATCCAAACAGTCAAGCACATATCGATGAACCTTCATCATCGGACCAATGCAGCACATCGGTTATTTGAGCTCCATCAGCAATTGCCTAGCAGCCGAATGACTCAAGTGCACAGCTGCATATACTCATAAAAAAGGCGCAAGTCCAAACCCTAGCCAAACGTATGCCAAGGTCCAAAAAGTTCCTTTGTAACACAATTGACAGGCAGGTGCAAGAGCCAATCGGCGAAGGGCTTGAAAGACTCCGAAAGAATTGTAGAAGTGATGGAGAGCATTGCAAGTCCTCTACAGTAGGTAATGAAGCAAACTTCCCACTTAACATGACGAAGTTAAAGGAGAAGGGCAGACATGATGTCAAGCTTGCTTAGAGAAGTACGAATACGCGCGACAGTTTATCAATGAGCATGTACCGGGATCTGAAATATAAGTATAACAGCAACCAAGCACGCTCTAGACATGAAGGGGAATCAACAGACGCGAGGACTATCAGGAGGCTAGGTTAAACAAGGTGCCGAACAAGCCCGGTCCCCTCACCCTCGGCTTGTACACAGAAAATCAATTCGAGGAAGTTACGCGTTAGAGCAACAAATGTTACCCCCATGGCGTCGAAGGACCACCAGACCACGAGAAGAAAAAACTCACCAGCGAAACGACAAAACGCCCCTACCCAGCACGCGACTAGCGGCAACGCCAACGTTAGTTCCGCTCTAACAGTAGCAGACTTTCCGTCAACAGAATAGTACGGCATATTTCGAGCAACATTTGACTGTTACTAATGCTTGTCACTGTCGCGGCAAAGGCTGCGGCACGACAGCAGTTATCCCTCCATCGGTAGCATACAGGCAAACAGTTCGACGCAGCATTACTAGAATACGCTTTTGTACGTGACACATGTGGCGAATATAACCGTCCACATTTAATCTAGCAAAGCTGGCAGCATTGTTTAGAACCAGGTGCGACGTGACCATATAGCTAGTCCAAATGTCGTAGGCTGCCAAGCGTCTCAGGTATGCTTCCAGGTCTACCTTCCTTAGATTCATACTTATTATTAAGGGAAGTGGCGCACGAAGAATCTGCTTATTGCAAACAATGCGAGGTTTCTATGGGGCAGCAATAACTCTATGAGGGCTATAATGAAAGCTCCGCATGTACAGCTAATTACTAACCAAAGCCGACGCAATCCAGTTATTAAGCATCACGTTCTGGGGCTGTCGCCTTTGTTTTCCCAAAAAACAAAAAGAATGGCAGCGCCCATCCTGTTTCAAACAGAAAACCCCTACTTGTGCTTCTTCTTGTCCATCCGCCGTTTGTAGAAGAGCAGCTCTTCACCCTGCAAAGCGTAGCAGGAGACATCAGCTTCACACATTTCACGACTCACACGACCAGCGCATGTACACAGAATTTCGTTGTCTCATGCAACAAACACTTCATCAGCCGGTGATGAGGTCTAGCAGCCGCGTGACGGAGAGAAGCGCCAACAGCGAAGTGCACATCCCCGCAGTATTTGTCCATTGAGGCCAAAAAAAATCAACGATAATGGGATCGAGCACCAATCCCTTAAGGACGTTAGGCTATCACTTCAGTTCACTCGATGTACGCACCCACTGGAAGGTGATGAACTCCCGTACCCCGCGAAGACAAACACCCGCATGACAGACAAAGCAAGCAAACGACCAATACCCCGGCATCATAAAAATATATGCAGAAATATGCGAATGAGCTTTGAAGCACAAAACAAAGGACGCACCTCAAGGATATATCCATCAGCGCGTCCGACCTGGCCAGGTCTGCTGCTGATGCAAGCCAACAACCGACCCGTGTTAAATTGCTCTTCGAGGAGAGGATCTACCTTGGGGAATCCTTGGTTTCTCCGTTGTTCCTGAGCAAATAATGTGTGCTTGGATGGAGTCTTTTCTTCGCACTCTCCCTGAACCTTTTTCCCGAGATCCAGACCGTAGTAAGAACGGAACCTGCAAGCTCAACATAATATACGGCAGTGCCCTTGATGCAAAGGTGCCTCGACCGTTTACCCATATTATGTATTTGACGCAGTCTGGATATAATACAGCAAAAAGAATGCAGTGTGTGCAACGGGCAAAAGAACTTCTGCAAGGAATCAATTTTAAGGAGATACGAAAAACCCCGTGCCATGCAAAATATGCTGCAAAAAAGGAAATAGTCTCATCGGATATTCATAGGACAGATGACGATTCGCACCAGGCCTTGAACGGAGTGGCGTCGACATGAACAATGGAATTCTTTACAAGGGTGTTGGTGCGAACCAGCTCGTTATTGGACGCGTTGTACACAACCTTCAAGACACGAGTCCTGCGAGCCACCTCTGTAAACAGAAGGGAAAAGAGCATAACGGATGAACAACCCTAAAATACAGCCTATATGGCTTAGCCAAAACCTAGCAGGCGTCGGTCCCGCTAACTGTATGAAGGCAATAGCGGACGCCATCTTGAAAACCTACATCACAGAGCTCTGCAAAACTGGTTTCACATCGTTGAAGTAGGGAGAATATACAGGGTGGGGAGAGGCCCGACAGAAATGCTGACGTTTGCATAGCATCAATCTAGCTAAGAAGTAGCAAGCTTCTACGCTCCACAAGCTCAAAAATCCTAGGTACAGTCGAGGCCAACTGGACGCAATCGGCAGAGTTCATCGCATGCACACAGGCAGAAGCAACGACTGGAGCAATATCATCGACAAAGTGATACAAGAGGCTAAGGAAAACAAAATGATCAATAGTAACATGGCAGCATGTTGTTCTGGGTGTTTCTCAGCAGGGAGACCAAAACGAAAGCTCTTACTCTGGCTCGCCCAGCAGTAGTTTCCCGCATCCAGACGAATGGCCCTGTGCTTCAGATTTCCACCTCTGCACCGGACCGGGCGGACTCGCTTGGATCCAAGTTTTGTGACGGCTGCTGGTCTTCCCAATTCGTGCTTACGTTTCTTCTGGTGCACAGGGAAGCGCCCGCCAGTCTTGCGGTGCTTGTGCCTTCGGTCCCGAGATATGCCCATTTTTACTGGTGATCACAAAAGCACCGAAGGAAACATGCAATAAAAATGAGCACAATTCATCCTAAAAGAGAAAGCGAGGGCCCCAATCACATCCCCCCAACACTACAAACTTCGGTGCTGCGGGGAGCCATGCCCCCACAGCCCCAAGAAAATTGCATGCAGCATGTCATTGACATATCTAAGCTCAAAACCAACACACACCTTAGAACCAAAAAACGGCAAGGTTATAGCGTCAAACTCTGTACAAATGCTAGTTAAAATACAGCTGAGAAAGAGAGGTTTGCGATGCCGCTATGCCGACGCACTTTTCATAGCAGGCGATACTACACTAGAACGCAGTCTGCTGCAATGCTTATACTCCACTAAGTACTAGTGCATAATTGACATTTTGGCCTGTCTATTGGTGCGCATTGTCTATTCAGGACTGCCGTTTTCTAATTAGAAAAACACAGTGTTGTCAGTGTACGCGCTGCTAGTTGCTATGTGCAACTAGGTGTGCATGCTCGGGGAACACCCATACTTTTCCTCATTCTTCACGTGGAGGTTTTGAAGGACACTCAAGGGCAGTAGGGAATTCATTTAGGAAAGTTCTCAATAACATTATGTCATGTTTGCACTAAGTCTGGATTGAAGTGTCTCCCTACGGAAGCTTTTGATGAAGCGCTGCAGTTCATAGCACTAAATGCTTTAATGCAGTTGTCCCCGCTAATTCATTGACCGTGGATACAATGGTATGTCACGTTTTTTTCGAACAGTTGTTTTCTCTTGATTAAGCTATTCGGAAATTCAGTGATTTGCATTTCTGTGGCAACGGTGTGCCAAAAAATCAACCTCTGACAATGAAGGTTGACAAAGGCACAGCTCATGTTGGGGAAGCAGAGGCAAACCTAGATTGAGCTCTTATTGCAGTGCCCAGCCTCGCAGAACGTCATAAGCTGTCAGTCGATAAATGTCTGTGGATGCATGGATGGGGCTATGCCTTCGAGAAAAGTATGGGAGCAACAACGGTGGGCAAGAACTGGAAGATTCCATCTGCCGGTTGAAAAGGTAGCACGTCGTCTGCACCCAGATTAAGAGAATTGACTGCTCGTTTTGACATTCTATCGAAAGGAGAAGCACTTGCACGATGACTCCAACACTGTAGAGAAAGCCGTCTGCCTGCAAGAATATCTCCAGTTAAAAGGGCTTTCGCACTTGCCCTCTCCTGTCGATTTATGTCGTGGTCAACGCAAGCGCAAACCTTGATAGATCTGAGCAAACTGAAGCAGGAAAGCTTCTAGCAAATCGGCATTTCGAGAGATGTGCAAAATTGGGGCCGCAAAAGCTTTTATGTAGACGAGAGGCTGCTCTGTTGATGCTTTTTTGTTGGTCAATCCAAGGTGTCAAGTCATGTGGTCTCATGATGGGCAGCGAACTCAAGCCCACACAGCCGATCGGCAAGGCTTCCGCAGGTGG
>NW_020312422.1:0-5864 GCF_002999335.1 Cyclospora cayetanensis | reverse complement strand
TGAGATTAGAGAATACCTAGACAATAGCCATCGGAAGCCTTTCAACCAATATTTATAGAACAAGGCAGATACTGCAGGCAGAGCATTCGCTGGGAAAGGACAGTCAGCAACGGAAGCGAAGACTAGCGTCCGTGTCAACCACCGTTATTTAACCAATCAGAACAGCAAAACTCTCCCGCCAGCAACAAAACCCACAATCACTCCCTCATCAACCAATCAAGCTCGCGTTCTCCACCCCACTTCTTCACAAACGCCTTTTACACTATCCTCGGCGCATAGTAGTCCTAGAATGCAACACTTCTCCCGCTCCTTTTGGATCCTCCGCCCTCACCTGGGTCGCTCGATTGTGCGGCAAAATCTGCAAATAATTTCTGATCTGTTGCTATTGCATCAGAAATTCAATTTTGATAGTTGTATGGCACTTCTAGCTGCAACGAAAATTGCTCGAGTAAGAAATAGGGCTGATTTTTGATAGGATGGCAAATGTTCGTAGCCACCTGGCCACACTCCGCTTCGTCTATTATTATCGGGCACTAACGAGCTTCGCATGCCTATCTGTAATAAAGCTTTGGGATTATCTGCGAAGCCTTTCAGACATGCTCAAGAGCAGCTGAGCGGTAGGCTGAGCTGTTACTCCGTTGGAGCAAGGGATAGAATCCGCATATTTGCTGAGTTTATGAATGACATAGATGCTATACCCATTCCTGACCTCCAGCTCAACTACATACTTCAGGAGTTGTCCCCAAGCCACTGAACAAGACTAGACTTGCCAAAGCTCTGAAAACGCACCGTAAAATGCAATTAATATTGGAGCTTGGTAAGAAGGTAAACAGACGCCCGTACAGATGCCGTTAGCATTTTCACCCCCTGTTACACCACATCGAGCTCGGTTTTCCGCCCACAATACCGCTCCTTGGCTTGGGTAAAGCGACAATACTAGGAAGCAATAAATTTGCGGTTTTGGAGATTCCGGAGCCTGTCGAGATAGAATAGCGCCCATCTCTACGTCACTGGCATCAGTTGTAAGGAATAAATGACGCTCATAATCAGGCAGTAAAAGTATTGGGGGCTATATGAGGCAATCACTAAGCGTCCTTGTTGCGGCATCAGCGCCCTCTGTCCATGCCCTATATCGCGCTTTGTCAAGGTTAATCTGTCAAGGGAGCACCCATCCTATTAAATTTCATTTCCCATAAATGTTGGCTGGCTGTGGATGATGACAAGGGTAGGGAAAACGATAAAACCACTCAGAAATATTTCAGAACAGTGCGCAAGACCGCCCATGAATAGCCTATTAGTATTTCTTTCTTGTCCCAAACCATACCCTGCGTGTCTTGCTTTCCTGACGTAAAAACAATTAGATTAGAACAAGTGTATCCTTTTCTAAACGCTGCGCATACGTTCAATTCTGGCCACGCGCCAATTAGCTACTGCCCCCAAAGTCATACTTAGTAGCGTCTGATGGCTCAATTGTACGGTGATGTTTCCAGGAACCATTCTGCTCTACTGCACGGTCCTCGACTCTGGCTGCTCACATACGGCATGCCTTCTTTAGGAAATTGACAAAACAGGTCTGTCCCTCAATTTTAGTAACAACCATGTCAAAGGCCTTTTCTTTATGTAGGCCTCGTCTCTTTTCTCGACAAAATTCCCGTCGAATCGCGCAAATATAAAAACACAGAAGGTGCTGAAATAATATGCGTGCTGTGGGAGAGCAGCAAAGGAGTCTGACTGGTTTTCGAAGGGACCAACGAGGGTCTGAAACTTCTAAATGGCTTCAGCGGAAGGCACAGCGAGCCTGAGAGAACAAACACTTTTATACTCATGTGTATCAATGATCGTTTCATTCATCTTCTACCTTTTAAATGAAGAGCCTATGTCAACAGCTTTGGTGATGATAAATCGTGTGCTTCCCCAAACCGGTGCGGCCACCGGTGTTACTACAGGGCCCAACACGAGAGGCGCCTTAGCAAGCGGCGAAGGCGAGTGTGCCAGGGAGCGTCAATCTTGGCCTGTCGCTGCCTCTCCAACACGTTGAGGATATCATAAGGCGTCATCTTCGGAAGCGTAACAAGGGGGTAACTTGTGCCGTCTTGGTACTCAGTCAGCATAACTTGCACGCGCCCAAAAGATGGGACGTGCATGTACGCCTCACGCACAACAGGGCCTTTGACCAGTGGCTTCCCGCGCCCTGTGCACAAAGAAAAAACATCGAATAGAGGAAGTCATGCATTCGACAGATGCAATAAAAGGGGAAGGGCTAAGATATAGTACAGGCCTGGGCAAATGAATACATAACAGCACGTGTGGCCCTCGTATGTATGGACGGCACAAGTTCTCGGCTGCCTGTAACGCAAAGTAGTTATCCAATGCGCGTTTAAACAACCAGGAACGACCAGAAATGGACATCTGTAGAGAGCCATAGTCTCAAAGGTTCAGTGCTTTATATGCTAATCTCCCGCGAGAGTGGTTGTACGGGGCCTTCGCACACACGCGTAATCGTGCCAAGATGAGCATCTATGTGACGCTGTACTCTCCATTTATGCTCACAAGCATTTTCGAGCATTGCTTCGTTGTGTCCCCGAAGATGTTTGACATCTTCTTCATCAGTTATGTTTGAATCCAGTTTTTGTTTCTCGAAATGGCTGAGGAGCAGTGGAAAGGATTCATATCCAGGGAATCTGCGGACTGCGGCTGGTGGGCAGGGATACTCCAACTGGTACTGCGTAACTTCTTTCGTGAACATAGGATCCTGTAAATGCAAAATCGGGAAAATGTTTCAAACAGCCAACAACACCTACGTGTGACCCCAAAACATTCGAGAAGCCCATTAAATCGAACCATGTTACTATGAAAATGGCAGGTGTTGGCCTCGTGAACAGCAAACGGCAATACCCGTTTTAGCAACTTAAAGGCCTCCCAAAAATGCTGTGAGAGAGTTGGAGAGAGCACTATGAGTATGGCCGTTGCTGTTGAGCTCTACATGATCGGTCTACTGAATCGTACGTGTGTATGAACGCTGACGCCAGCTTGTTTCAGCATCGCCTCCTTGGGAATATTGAAGATAAGCTCAGCAGTAGACTCTGAATGGCACAACAGGGGAAAGCATGATGGAAACATGTGATGCCCGCTACGGGGGCACATAAAAAATCATGACGCTTGCACAAGAGTATGTAGATGATATACGCAGCAAGGAAACACAATTCACCCGTAGAGATCGAATAACTACCACTGGCGGTCGATAGAACTGTATTACAGAGCTTTTCTAGTGAAGCAAAAAGAGAAAGCGGGGTTCCCAAGGAGCCGTGCGCTGTCTTGTGTGTGCAGCCCGCGTGACCATCTGCACATACTGGTGATTCCTTCAGGCAGCATGTTCTGGTAGGTCACTTTGAGTGGCGGCAAGGTCTTCCCATATTTCTTCGCATGAAGGATCTCCGGGTCCACAAGGTGGACATTGTGGGTTTCATATGCAGACGCTTGCGAAATGCGGTGCGCCTTGCGAACAGTATCTTGAAGCGGAGCTCTTCCGTGCTCTGAGGGTGTCGATGGCAGTGAATGAAGGAGCATCGAGAAGTCCTGCTGAGCCTTCGGACTTGAGGCTGGCTTGACCCTGCAGGTCGTTTCGGGGGATCGGAACAAGGGTGTGTACCCCTCACTAACGCCAGTGCTCGCCACCGATAGGCGATGAGAGCTAGGTGGATCATAGAGGCGAGGCGACCCACTTGGGTCCTGCCTTTTGAGAATGGGCAGATGCAAAGGCTGGGATATCTTCCCATCTGTCGCCATCTTGGAAGGTGTTCAGTTAACAGCGTTTACAAGCTCTGCGGTGCGGAATTGAACACACACTAGGCAATTGAGCGACCCAGAGAGTCGCGGGCACAGGCTTAAAGCTGTGACCTTGGCAACACAGGGTAACACGCAGACAAAGAATAGAGGGTCAAGGCCACTGAATGCCTCACAAATGCCTGTTTGATTCACTCAAAGCGGCGAACCGGTGGTCAGTTGGGCTTCAGTAAAAAATGAGCACTGCAGTAGGCGATCCTGCCCCTTTAGGACAGCAAAGCATGACAAATAGTTACCTACAGAGTCAAGAAATAATACCAAAAACCTGTGGGGGGAGGTGAAATACGGATTCCTGCAAAAGAGCGTCGCTGGCTCGGCCGGGCGCCTCCTGCTTGGGAATAATGAGTCATAGAAAACCAAAATTTCAAGAGAACCTGATGCTGGTCAATAATGGAAAGAAAATGTAAAGCAACTCATAGAGGGCTTACCACCATTCCAATTTAAAACGCGTGGGACATTCCCAGCGGCCATCAGTTGCGATCGTCAGTTGCCATCGATACGAGCCAGGAGATGGCGAGCGACCCGTGGAGGGTAGGAAGTTAGGATTTGACGACGAATGCCTGCGTCTATAAAGCATCCCCTTGTTAAATTAGTTGGCTATTTTTGAGTGATAGAGTCCGAAGTAAGAAAAGCAATGGTGATGGTGCTTGAATTCTGTTGCGTGAGGCGAGCCACGACGCAGCTTCAAGTTCTTTGTATATTGGATGTGCTGGACTACACGAATATGCCGCCATACACATCATGCAAAACGCATAACTCCAGTATGATAAGGAGCGAGTGCAGATAATTGACAACGGACTGGTAAGCAGCGTTTGCACAGTGAGCGAATACCAGCACGCCGTTGTTCCCGTCATCGATAGACAGCTTCAGTGTGCTTGATTTCGGTTATACATCTACTAACATCTTAATATGATCGAACACTATCAGTAGCGACTGCTCGGACGTGCACATACTCTTCTGCCAACCTGAACTGACGCACACTGTCAGGGGAACCTGCAGTTGCCGTAGCGACCCCAGGTCGGGAGGGCCCCCCAGAGAGATTGAGTAAACTGTAATAAGCTGAGCGTGGGATGTATGCATGCAGCGAGCAGCTTCTCGGTAAAAGTGCCGCTGGGGAGGCCCAGAAATTCGATAGTTGCCACTTTCGCTTCCTGTTTCATAGATTCCCACCAGGCAGGGGGCATCAGCCTTCCATCGTATGATAAGCATCCACTAACTGCCTTAGAGAAGATCGAATGTTAGACCCTCTCCAAGAACAGGTTCCTGCCCAGCGTGTTCCCGATAGTAAGTGACGTTCTGCACCGGTGCCTGGCATGTTCGCTGTGACGCTTTATCCAAGGTCTCGGTAGGGAGACACTAAATTCCAAAAACAAATCTTGAGACTATTTGATCCTATAATAAAATCCCGCTTTTTCCTGTCCACCACATGAGCTCGCAATAGCAAGGACATAATAAGAAGTGGAACAAGCAGGTATGCTTGGCGTTGCTGCATTCCCGGTGCACTCCGAGCAGACTTTGCCCAGTGCACATAGCATCGAGGGCTCATTTAAGCAAGGTTATGCCTTCTTTGGTCCAGGTAGCAGTACTTTGAAGCAGACAACTTATAGAAGCAAGCAACCAGTCACTTTACTACTTACTAAATCTTAGTTAACCATTACCAGTAAAATAAAAGTGATCAACTGTAGCTCAGCCCAATACAACATTCCCCTCCCATTTCAAGCGCACGCTCCCATAATCCTTACCTGGACTGTAACGCCAGCGGCATGCAAAACAGCAAAAAGTTCCTGAACTATCGCCACTTCCTAAGCACGCAGGAATGCGAAAAACTGTGCAAAAATCAGAGAGGCATAGTGTGTCAAACCACTTAGAGAAAACTAATGGGTATTATGCCAATCCCACTAGCCACCACCGAGCAAGGAACGAGACCAAGACACAGGACCACGGTAGCTCAATGGCTCGCTGTCATCGCAGCGCTGAAATGCGGGCCTCCCACTAAGTGAAGGGTGTCAGCATACACTCTA
>NW_020312421.1:0-5886 GCF_002999335.1 Cyclospora cayetanensis | reverse complement strand
ATACTTAAAATTCGCCACTTCATTCTGGTGTGCCGTTTGTGAATCGCCTCCGTATTGACCATGAAATGACCCCTCTGGATCACCCTCAGGCAGGCGGGCATTCAGAAAGCACCAGCCTCGCTCTTACTCAGTTTTTGCTAGTCTATACTCACGAAATATGAGCTGCTTGGTTAGTTGTTTTTTGTTGTGCAGAGTGGGATCAAAAGTACCTGTCTATGCGGACATTGGCGCACAGCCATGTGACCCGCACCAAAGCGGAGGATCCACAGGAAGCTATAATGTGCTGTGGTCTAGGATTCTGAAGCACCGATGGTACACATGATGAAAGCCTCTAGTGAGTCGCCTTGGGGAACGCCAACTTAATGCTGGATGGAGGAGCAGTTGCGGGATTTGTTGCCTGCGGGACACTTTTGCGGTTTATTGGACAAACACGAACAGTCGCAACGCAGGGTGTAGTTCCTTGATGATTTTCCCTCCCCAGTGCATGCACTGCCTGACACAGCTGCCTTAATTTACACACTTTGCTTGAAAACCTTCTGTTGGCTGTTAACTTGTTCCCTTAACTGCATTTGTGAGCAGACACTCTCAGGCATGTTGCCGCTGCATTCTGAAAATGTTGTTCGAGCTTGGGTCCTCCATACGCACGCCATCCTCTCACATTGAAGAGCTTTGCTTTCTCGTTTTGCTGAGGACGCCCGGAATGGTTCCGGTCCTTACCAATAAGCGCCAGTTCGGAAAACCGTAGTGTTGTTGAGGGCCTGGGTGTGGTAAAGGCGGTGTAGGAATAGCAGAGGAGCTGTTTGGCGCAAAGCTGCGGCGCTTGTTGAGTGTGCAGTTTACCTTCAAAATGCCTTAAACTAAAGTCTGTAAACCGCTAGGCACCAATTACTCAAGAGAATCGACACAGAGAAAGACATCTACGTCAGCCAAAGACGAATGAGGGACCAAGCAAATACGACGAGAGCGTTGAGGTGGCTTGGTGTTGTCGGAGACTGACACGCCTGAGCCTCCTGTTGTACGAAAACACAACACAAAATCTGCGTGAAATAAAGTAAGATATTCAGTAATTTAGAAGTGACCCCGGTTGCTTTTCCATGCAGGCAGACAGTACTCAATGATGCTTGCTTGTTCCCTCCTTCGTTGATGGCTAATGTATATGCCTTTCTCCCTCTCGATATTCTTTCGCGAAAATTGCAGAATTAGCTCTTCTCTTTCCACGGTTGTTTGCGTTTATGCCTGGGGATATGATACTAGGTCAGGAACTCCTCTGCTTTCTTGCATTCATATGCTTGTCGACGGGGAAGTGCGGGCAACGGCTCATGCGCTTTGGAATGGGAGGGAAGAAGGTTTAGCAGACTACGCTAGACAAACAACTCCTGCTGCACTAGTTACAATTATTTCAAAAAGTACTAGCGCATCAACTAATTGTTATGTCTGTATATCGTATTTCTTGTAGGATGCTGCTAGCTCAATGCAAAAGGCGCAAAGTTATGTGTGTTTGCGTGCTACTTACAACCAGCTAAGAGTGCTTAGGGTGCTTAGAAAGTGCATCAACGCGCATCCTGGCGGTTCGTTCTCTTCTCATTTCGGTATTTATAAGGGGCACATGCAGGCAAAAGTGGAGGTGTTCTTGAGAAACACTCAACACATGTCTGTAAGTTTCTACAGATTGTAGAATTAAATATCTAGACGCCTTTGATGGACCATTACAGCTTCTCGACTTTGTTGAGGCGTTGAGAATAACAAGAAATAATTTAATGTTTTGAAATTCCAGTGCATTTTGACAGAACCTGGCACCCACCGCTACGCTACCAGCATTGGTTGCTAGGATGAAATGACACCCGAAATTGAGCAGCAGAGAAAGTAGGAGTGCAAGGCGACTGGCAACCTCCGTGTTGTGGCATCAGCCTCTTCTAATTAGGCCACAGACTGCGTTTTCCGAATCTGAACAATGGGACATGCAGGAATTTCGGAAAACCAAGAGAGATACTTCGATAATAAGATGCAAACCCTTAAAATTTTCGAAAATTGCAGGGGCACCGAGGCGCAGGATACGCCTCGCATGCTACAATATTAGCCCTATTGGCTTCCATTCCTGCAACCCAAAAAGGGTATTCCAGAAACACAACTGTTCTCATGGAAAACAAACAGTTGTGTGCCTTCACATACTGCTGCTGGTCCCCCTCCCCCCTCCCCAGCAGATGCGCACGCCGTGAATGCTGTAGGCGCACTTGAACGCTTCAGCCAAAGACATAGACGTCGCCCATTAACAGTGCCATCCACCCATTGCTAATACGCTAATACAACTCCCCATCGACTTACCACTGTAGTCCAGCTCGGAAACGAACACCTCGAGAAGGCACGCAGGTATACTTCAGTCTGTAAGCATGGGCCTGGAACTTCGTTTGTTGTTTGCCAGTTGCGTTAATGGAAACTCGAAATAAAGTGTTTACGAAATCAAATGTTGACTGGGCTGATAATTCGTGTAATTTGTCAATTACTTTGCCACTACGAGACATGTGAGAGCTTGTGTCTCCCAGTATTGTTCCTAGGGGCCAACATCCTGACGTACTTGTTCCACCTCTGGATCCTGTTTCGACAAGAGCACCAGGTTACGATTAGAGCCGCTGATCGATTCCTCCATCCTGCCTTCTCTCAAAAAGACGGTTGCCTAATGCTTCATTTCCTCTTCATGCGGTGGGGGCTCTTGATACGGCAAAACAATGCTCGAGGATGTCCCTAGTTTTAGCTCAATGCAGTGGGGTGGATGACCAGGAGCTGGTCAGCCAGATGGTAGCTCCTTATTTTACATGTAGGCGAACTCGCCTTTGATATCTGTTCATGTGTGGTGGTCCTCGGTGGAGCGTCTCATTGAATGAACTGCTCAGAACCGAAGGCAAACCGGTAAGATGGAATGAATACGATTTGTTTTGCTTTATTCCTCTGTTCTGCTGCCCTCACGAGTTTGGTGCCTCATCCCGTTGAGGCGACATAAGTCAACTCTACTCGGTTACCATGGATGAAATCAGTGCTGCTAAGGAGACCACGAGGTGCTTTTTTTTAGTGCTTTCCGGCACGACAACTTCTACAGTAGGCAGCAAAGGCTTTGAGGGCCCCCTTTACGGGGTCGCCCATGGCAAGCCTAAGATTGCGCAATGCTGCACGGGTCCAACACGCACGTCAGGAAAGACGCTGATTGGACCAAATTCGGACGTAAAGAGATATGTCCTGCCTTGCCAATCGTTGCATTTTGCTGACAAAAGTAGAGCCGATTCTTAGGCACTGCGTTAATGAGTTGACAAGCGAACTTGCACTTGTGTGCCGTCTCCTTTGTGACAGATCCACTTCAGGCTGAGTCTCAAGCAACGCTAGGAATTCTTGGAGATAGATTCTGACTTGTATTAGCGCAGAGTTGAATCAGGATGGTTCCCCCATTGTGGCCCTATCATGTATAACCCTCTTCACTGCACCGCAGCCTGTGGGAGGCTCGCATTTTCGCTGATACGTCTCTTCTGCTTGTCAAGTAGCTTGCTTTCACTCGGCCAAGTCTCACTGCATAGGGAGTTGCTGGGGGCGGTCTGGCGCTTTATAGGGGAGCGGGTTCCCTCTGGCCTTCTTTCGTTGCTCACAATACACTTTGTGCTAGGGCCAGTTTACCCACCCTCGACACCCATAGGTCTTCATACACAACTGGGCTCTTCCTCTCCAGCCAAAGATGCAATGGTCGTGTCCATGTGCTCCCTAAAGCTCAAGTGGAGCATCACTAGAGAGAGCCCCACAAGTCCCTTGGCGAAATGCTTAGTTGGTGCCCGAATTGCGACTAGTCGATGTGACACTTTGGTAAACCTAAGAAATTTTCCGATCGTTTCCCTGCCTCGACTTCCTCAATTCCTTATGACCTTGCTGTTGAGCGTACCTCCGCATAAACAAATGGTTGAGAGCGTGTATGAAGTCTTGAAGTATGGTAACCTCTGCAGACAAAGGGCTGTCTAATTGCTTTGCAGAGTACAAAGCGGGCACTATTTCACGGCAAATTATATATAAGAAAAGCCAAATCAAATACTAAACGGTGTATCATTACTTTATTGAACATTGTCAGTGCAGTACAAAGTGCCGACATGTAGCATGGCCTGATACTCCTATGCCCTCAATTCTATGACATACCCAAAAAAACATTGATTTCACTCGCATTAAATCCTTCCACTTTACAGCATATACTACAATGAGAGAGTGATTCAATAAATAACGCCTTTCTAGCCTTTTTTTCCAGCCAGTTTAGTGGGGAATATCCAAGCGTATCAGTCTGCTACGCAATAGGTGTAGCTGAGCACGAAGTGGACGTTCTGCTTCCCAAAAAGCCATAGCCGAGTGACATAGGGCAAATAAAAGAGCACTTACTTCAGAATCTACGCTCTGAGAGCTTTCATATGCTTTACTAGACTCTTGATGTGAGGGTCGCCTCATGAAGTCCCTAGCGGAGTGTTACAGCAACCCCCTGATTTCGACGGCTTCGGGTTGCTATTGTTCTTAAACAGATGTCGTGGATGGATTCTTACGTTTTTCATGCATACATGATGGGAGAATGAACCCGTTAGTCGGAGTTATCCTGCTTCACTGTGCAGATCAGGGGTACTCGAGCAAAGCAGCCCCCGTCTGTTGGTCAAATGGTTTCCATGAACATCAACGTTAGAAAAATGTGCAAAGACAAGTGACATTAAATCAGACAGCCTAAATTTGGAACTTCGTGAGTGCCAATTAGCTGAAACCGCCTCTTTTAGTTTGAAGTTCCATTTGGCTTTTGCGCCGCACAAAGGCTGTCCCACCTGGCCCGCCAGAGGTCCCCTCCCTGTCGATTCAAGCGATGTGGGGGGCGTCCTTAATGATGCCAATGACGCACAGGATTGTTTCATGACTTTAGATTTTTGAATCGAAGTTTGTAAGTTGAATAGGGGCATTAGTATCCGCTGCAGCTCTACACGCCTTACTGTCGACGTACAAATTGAGATTTGTTTTTGTGAAAAGCGTCTCTCAGGGCTTCTGAAACTAGTCGTGGAAAGAATTCAAGGAGGCGGTTCACATCTTTTCCGAATTACGCGTAGCGTGTGCATTCTAATCACAACAGTTTGAAATGCTCGGAGCAAGAAAGAGAATGTACCAATATTACCCGTACCCGTAGCAAGCACGTGACTCCGATACCTGAAGCTTAAGGTAAAAAAATAAAAAGGAGACTACCAGTTTACCGCCAAAGCAACACTCTAGTGGTCGTCTCTTCGAATCTCCTCCGGAGATGCGTTCCTTGGAGTCTAGCATGAAGCATCGCAAGCCTGAATACATCATCTTGTCCCATTTGCGGGGAAAAGCAAGGGCTTCAATCGCAACCTCGATACTGGCTGCATTCACCGCTGTCACAATGGTAGTATTCTTCGTTTACCTTTGTCATTTATCCAGGAGAAGGCAGGCATGGCTACCTCCAGATAGACGTCAGTTGGCGGGAGGCAGTGGTCGCGAAGTTGGGGCAGAACAAGCAGATTCTTCAGATTTTTGCAGCTCTTGGGAAGACACTGCACAACCTTACTCAGAATCATATCCCTTAGGAGCTCCTTCAAATCGAAGCATGGAAACAGCGGCCTTGGGCACAGAAGGTGTACTGTCATCGTATGTAGAACATTCAGCGCCGCATGAATCAGACATCGATGGAGGGCCCAAAGCGGAGAAGAGAAAGGCCAATGAAGCAGAACACTTACCGGATTTGAAGCGCGTGAAACAAGACCACTCGACGTCGCTGTCATTCCCAGAACCTTTGTCAAAATCCATGGATTCATTAATAGACTCTTTTTTAACGGCAGAGCAAGATGGCATATTCGCGGAGGACTGGCTAAATCGCAC
>NW_020312420.1:0-5932 GCF_002999335.1 Cyclospora cayetanensis | reverse complement strand
ATGCTCCAGATCCACCCCAGTCGTCGTCGAAGTCTATGTCATCTACAGGCCTTCCATCTCCTTCTTGCACTGAGGCCACAGGAAGAGTTGCTGCTACTGCCGCTGGCGGTGTGGCTGCTGCACGTTGGGAGGCTGCAGATTGCACTAGTGCAGGTGTTGCTGCAGCACCTGCAACTGAGACTGCACCTGATGCTGCAGTTCCACCCCAGTCGTCGTCGAAGTCTATGTCATCTAGAGCAATGCCTGTAACTGCTGCTGGTTGTCTTTCTGCAGGTGGTGATGCCGCCTGCGGACGGAGTTCACGTGTTGAAGGATTCGCTTCACTGGGCGCTGCTCGGTCACGTTCGAGGCGCAGATCCTCGTCCTGCTCATTCCCAGCAGCAGCAGCAAGTAACACAAGAAATGTTCGTCCTGCCACTACAGTGGCAGCCTCTGGCGAGAGCAATTGTGGCAGTGTGGCTTTGAAGGCGTTGGAGGAAGGAGGTGTCAACAGTTCCTTAGCAACCCCCCACCCTCCCCTCTCGAGTGCATGTAACGCTGATGCGTCTTCTCCTGCACTTACCAAGCGTGCTTCTGCGGGCATTGATACAGCTCCGGCAGATGCATGAACGCCTTTTCTCGAGTGCTCGACTGAAAAATCAACATCCCAAGAATCTCCGCCACTCCAGGCAGTGGAAGAAGCATCGTTTTCGGCCTCGTAAGGACGTCCCCCTGCCTGATTTTGCCGATTTTGCTGCTCTTCCGGCTGCATTCTCTGCCGCTGCTGCCGTCCCTGGTCTCGCTTCTTGCAGGGTTCCTGCTGCAGGGGCAGCTGCTGAGGCATGACACGATCGTCCCCAGGAGTGTGCATCTGCTCGACTGCCACCTGCTGCTGCTGATGCTGCTGCTGCTGCCGCTCCTCGTCAATCGAATTTCTGATTCCCCAGAGAGACGTCGAATCCCGCATACCCGAGACCAACACGGAAGAAGCAAGTTGCGCAGAGCACAGCTGCTTCTGATCCTCAGCAAACAAAATGCCTCTTGCCCCGTCTTCGCGTAAACTGCGAATACTGGAGGCGGGCTGTGACGTGCGGAGATGCTGCACTGAGGCCAACCCCTGCTGCTTCGGCGGTTCAGACGGTGGCGGGAGACACTGCCCCTGCTGTTGCTGCTGACGCTGCTGCTGCTGCTGCTGTGTCTCCCCTGCCTCCTCCTCCTCTTTCAACAGATCGACTGCCGATTCGCCGTCAACAACTGCCCATCCCTCTGCCGGTGTAGGAAGGTGCTTCATGGGCTGCTGCTCCTGTCCTGCCCCGAGTGCTTCACCCATCCACTCACTGGCATCTCGCCATCCTTCTGATGCCCTTTGCTCTCGCTCTTGCTTCATTGGCTGCTGCTGCTGCTGCTTTTGTCGTCCTTTCTCTTCTTCTGAGTCGCTTGACGACGCGTTCTCATCTCCCCAATGCCCCTGAACAGCACCAGCCAGCTGCTGCTGTAGCTGCATTCGCTGCTGCTGCTGCAAAGGGCTGGCCGTATCCTTGCTGTTTTGGAAGCACAAAGAAGACTGCTGCAGCTGCTGCTGCCTCTCGGAATGCTTCCCTGGTGAACGCTCCGGATTCAGACGTTCAACGCTCTGGGAGAACGCCACTGTGCTGCCCTCAGCAGACGCAAGGGCTTTCGCTGCATTCGCTGCTGCGCTGCCTGCGGCTGCCATCGCTACAGCAGCAGCATCAAGACGCTGCTTCACCTCCTTCACTGCAGCAGCTAGAACAGACGTCTTCTTCTGCTGGGCAACAGCCGCTGCAGCGGTTGCTGCTGAGGCAGCAGCAACCGTTGCCGCCTTTGCCGTGGCTGCTGCATGTGCGACTGTTGCTGCTTCCCGCACTTCAAGGTGCTGTACCGACTGTTTCAGTAAACTGAAACACACAAGAGAGAGAGGGTGATGACACCGCTTTAGCACAGACTCGAGGGTTTATTATCTTTATACGATTGCTCGAGTGGCCGCTGGTGCTGCTATTTTGGAAAAAAGTGTGTCAAACGTGCTTCTCTTGCTAAGGCAGATACGGCTGCTGTTGCTGCTACTGCTGCTGCTCACTCTTCAAGCCTGTGGTTCGCTTCAATAAGCTCCTGCTTCTGCTGCTGCAGCTCTTGCAGAGATTGTGAGGACGAGGCCTGTAGGCAGCAGCGACAGCAGCACCGCAACATTGGGGGCAGCAGCCAAACCACCAGCACAGCTCGGCAGGGGGAGAAGAGCAGTGGTCATGACGCAGCTGCATAAAAAGTGCGACTGCAACCGTGTAGTATCAGCAGCAGCTAGCCAACGCACAGCTGTCTCTTGGATCCGCTGGTTAAGCTCATCCAGCAGCGCCTTGAATTCTTCCATCGTTGCCTTTGCTGCGCCTCTGAAGACATTCCACGGAGCGGCAGCACCAACCGAGATAGCTTCCAAAATAGCCAGAGCAGCACAACAAGGGAGGCAGCACAGTCGACAGGCAAAGGCCCTCTCACTCGTCTACCCGCAAAAGCAACAACCCCTCATTACCTGAGGCAAATATCATTTATTAAGCAATACGAGTCCTGCCTTTTTCGAGGCTGGTTCGCTTTCTGCAGCTGCTGCTGCTGCTGCTGCTCGTCCGCCTCTTCCTCCCCTGCATGTCCAGCAGTTAGCAACTTGAGCTGCATTGCCAAAACAGCGCGCTCTCTCGAAGCCAACAACGCGACGCCTGCAAAAACCAGGCAAAAAGAAACAAGAGTGGCTGCTGGCGTAAGTGCGCTCAATCCTGCAAGGCCAGCAGAAGACGGCAGCCGACGGACACGGGAGGAAGAGGAGGACAAGCAGCAGCAGGAGCTGCAGCTTCAGCAGAACGCGATCCAGCCTCAAAAAAGCTAGGTCTTTGGTTCGCTTGATGGTGGATGAGATTTGCCTTGGGTAAGGAGTGTGTATTGCACAAGTGCAAGAAAATCCACACAGCAGCAGCAGCTGCTGTTGTATAGGCAACAGAAAGATCGGACCAACCTCTCATTTGCTGCAGTCGACCAAGCAACTCGTGCTCACGATGAGCCGCGCTAGACTCGAGCTCATGCCTCTGCTGCAGCAGCAGTTCAGCTTGCTGCCGCTGCTGCTGCAGCTGGTGTTGCAGCAGCCGCTTCTCCTTGTCATGCACAGCTGTCACTGCAGCGGCACGGAAAAGGCACACATGCGCACAGCTGCTAAGAACGGGAGGCTGCCCGAGGCGCACCAACAGCATGTCCTGGAAGCGGACTGCAGCAAGTAGTAGATGCTGCATCAATAGGTTTGACACAGGTAAATAGCAGAGCGACACATGCAGACGCTTACAGGAGGCAACACTTGCAACATCCACTTCTGGAGGCCCCTCTTCAACCCGCTGCTGGCTTTTCTGAAGATCAGATACTTGCTCAGTTATCGCCTGCAAGAGTTTCAGTGCTGCAGTGTTTTCGGCAGCAGCTGCTGAAGCAGCGACGGCTGCAGCGTCTACGTGAGGTACAACAGTAGCGGCAGCGGCCGCTGCCATTGCATCTGCTCTCCTTTGCGCGGCAATGCGCTCCTCGTTCAGCCTTGCAATCCTCTCTTGCATCCGCAATTGCATTTGCTGGATGGCCAGCTCCTGTTGCTGCTTTCGCTGCTGTAGCTGCTGCCGGTGCTCGGACTGCAAGCGCCGCAACTCTACTGCCGTGGCACGCATCTGCTCAGCGTGCTGTTGTTGTAACTGCTGGAGCTGCTGCTCCTTTTGCAGCAACAGCTGTTGATGCTGCTCACGCTGCTGCTCAAGGTCTTTAAAGGCTTCCTTAAGATGGCAGTAAGCTTGCTGCTGCTGGTCCTGCTGCTGTTGCTGCTGCTGCTGCTGCCAAAGGCGATCCTCTGCCACGCGCAGCCCTTCCAACGTATGCCGCTGCTCCTCCTTCAGCTGCTGGAGCTGCTCTTCCTTTTCCTTGATAGTCTGCTGCAGGTTGAGTATTTCTTGCTGCTTCTGCTGCAGCGTCTCCTCTTGCCACTGCTGCTGCCGAAGCGCCTCCTGCTGCTGCTGCTCGTGAGACTGCTGCTCTGCCCTAATCTGTTCCACTTCAGCCGTGAGCTGCCTAACTTGCTGCAGCAGCAGCTCTTGGTGCTGCAGCTGATGCTGCTCACTTTGCTTGTTGACTTGTCCTGCTGAGTGCTCCAAGACTCCCTTTAACTGCCGCTGCTCTAGCGGCACTTCTTCAGCTTCGACGGTTCGACGCTGTCCAGCAGAGAGCTGAGGCAGCACCTTGTCCTCACAAAGAAGGCCGTTCGCTTGCCGCTGCTGCTGCATCACTAGTAACAATTGCTCTTGTTCTTGCAACTGCTCGCACTGCTGTTGTAGCTGCTGCTGCTGGGCTTCGCACAGTTCAGAAAGGCGCTGTAGCCGATCCTTCAACTGTCGATTCACAGCCTTTGCTAAGTCCTGAGCCGTAGCGGCTGCTGCTGCTGCATCCGCTTCAGTCGTGGCTGCAGCCAACCGCTCCTGCCCTTGTTGTTGCTGCTGATGCTCAAGCTGCAATGTTGTTTGCCGCTGCAGTTCACTAATCTCATCGTCGCGATCTTCCAACAGTTCCTCCATCAGGTGTAACTGCTGCTTCTGCTGCTGTAGCAGCAGTTCCTGTTGCTGCAGCCGCTGCTGCTGCCGCTGCTGCCGCTGCCGCAACTCAGCAGCCTCCCGCACTCCTTCACTAACCACCTGCTGCTGTTGTTGCTGCGCGTCTCGCTCCTTTTGCAGCTCTTGTTGCAGCCGTTCAACAGCCTCCCTATGCTGCTGCAGCTCACTCTGGAATTCTTGCTGCTGTCGCTGCAACTCAACTGCGTGCCGCTCCTCTGCTTGCCAACGACGCTGCTGCAATTCTACATTCTCAGCATCAATAGAGCTGCGCTGCTGTAGCACTAACTGAAGCTGTTGCTGCAAGGACTGCTCCTGCAGTTGCTCCTCGAGACTTTCCTCCCGTTGCTGCTGCATTTCAGCAGCAAAGTCCTGCAGCAGCCCCTGCAAGGCGGCGCGCTCATTAAGCAGCAGCATCAGTTCATCGCGAAGCTGCTGCTGCTGGTCTTGCTGCGCAGCTTCCTGCTGCTCGTGGCGTTGCAAAGTCTCTAGACGTGTCTTCTGCTCCTCGTGAAGCAGCAGCAGCTGCTGCTCTAGAGAGCGTACTTGCCCCTCAGCCTTTTGCAGCAATTGTTGCAACTCCTCTATCTTTTGGGCATCCTGCTGCTGCCGCTGCTGCTGCTGTACGTCTAAACGCTTTTGAAGAGTTTCCCACTCCTCCTGTTGCTGCAGCATCAGCTCCTGCTGCTGCTGATGGTCATCCTGAAGTCTTTTCAATACCACCTGCAACTGCTCTTTCTCCTGCTCCAGCACCGCCTGTTGAAGCTCGAGATGTCGTAGCCTACCCAACTCTTCCTCCCTTTGCTGCTGCTGTTGTTGCAACAGGCCCTCATAGTGTTGCTGCTGCTGTTGTAGCAGTAGGTGTTCTTCCTGCTGCTGCTGCTGCTGACTTTCCTGCTCTTGCACGCACTCTCGCTGCTTCTGCTGCTGCAGCTCCTCAAGCGCTTGCTGCAAAGCCGCCTTCTCAGCTATGTGCTTTTCTAGCAGCACACCACACTCGTTCTGTTGCTGCTTCTGCTGCTGCAGCTCCTCAAGCGCTTGCTGCAAAGCTGCCTTCTCAGCTATGTGCTTTTCCAGCAGCACATCACGGTCGTTCTGTTGCTGCAACAACAAATCCGTCTCTCGCTGCTTCTGCTGCTGCAGCTCCTCAAGCGCTTGCTGCAAAGCCGCCTTCTCAGCTATGTGCTTTTCCAGCAGCACATCACACTCGTTCTGTTGCTGCAACAACAAATCCGTCTCTCGCTGCTTCTGCTGCTGCAGCTCCTCAAGCGCTTGCTGCAAAGCCGCCTTCTCAGCTATGTGCTTTTCCAGCAGCACATCAC
>NW_020312419.1:0-5965 GCF_002999335.1 Cyclospora cayetanensis | reverse complement strand
ATCTGACCTATCGTTCATTTCTTCAGCAGCCGATGCTGTCATACACAAGACGCCAATGACACTAAGTCTTACACGTGCACTACCAATCTACAACAACACAACGCCAAACACACACAAACACAAACAGACACACACACACACACACCCACACACACACACACACACACACACACACACACACACACACACACACACACACACACACACACACACACACACACACACACACACACACACACTGTTAAGAGCCTTCCGCTCACTCATTTAATTAGACTTCTAGGATTTCGGGTCTCACGTTGTGGTGGGTACAGCCAGATGCATTTGGTGCATCCGTAGGCGCGGCGGTGGTCGGCCGCTCTTCGGTTCTCTGGGGGTTACCAGCTGACTGCCTGTAGCTGATGGCGGTAGGGCCACACCACAGGCTTCCATCCCGCTCTCAGGTGTCAGTGGCATTGAATCCTTGGAACGAGCTCCTACTGGTGGTTCCCTCTCGTCGTTGATGTAACCCACGCGTGAGACGGCGTTTCGAGGGCGGCCGCGAGGCCATTCACTGTGTACACTACCTGCATAACCATGGGGTTGCTCAATGGGACTGCCATTGGAGCCCCTGTGAGCACTGCTGGCGTCTAAGGGTCTTCTGCTCCCTGTGTGTGCGTTTGCCATAGGTAGCTCTGACAGGGAAAGGGGGCTGTCCCTGCCCGACGCGGAGTGGCCCCTTGAGGCAGCTTCATGGAGATTTGTTATGCTCTGGTCCCCGTGAGGGGCAAACATCAGAATGGTATTTGTCAATGTTGTGCAGCTCAGCACCTGCTCTAGACGCTTGAGCCTCAGGCAGCTAGAATAGTTGAAGGGTCTCCTAGTCTTACTTTAATATACCGCCTGCCTGCTGAATTAAAATAGCAGAAGCCTCTGCCTTGGTGCATCTCTTGCTGAGCAGCTTGTATACGAAGGAGAAGAAAAAGCGGCTACTGGGATCAATGATTGGGGCCCTCTGGCGCTAAATGCTCGGAGCATAAGGCCTTGGAGACAACGGCTGTTGATGAAGCTTCCTCAACAACTAGGGCCAATTATAGCAGTTGGAACGTAATTATGAATAGAACTCTAAGAATGCCCTAGAAAGCTGACGTAATTGAAGAGCCAGATGCAGCAGGTCCACCGCCGACACTTCTGTGACTACCGGCTGAGAATACGACCGATCATTGCCTCACGACATTGCTGCGGTTGGTCGTACTGCTCATGCTGCAATGTTTCGCCGCATCATGGCTTCACTAGCGAATGGTAACTGAGCAAGGATGTTTCACTGTTTAAAAAATGACCCGAAAGCTGTCCCGCGGCCACTCCGTGCTCAGTAATTCCCCATCCCCTGCAGCTAGTCTAATGACCCAAAGCAGACTGACCTCAGATATCCCATCTGCTTTGAAAAAGTATTTTCTCCGTGGCACTGAGGCGCAGGTAAGACTGCTCAGCTACAATAGAACGAGGATCCAGCAAACGCTCCATTTCGGTCTAAAACCATTCAGTTTCCAGCACTCAACGCATCCCCGTCGCGTATTGCTTCCTACGCAAGAACACGTACTGGTGTATGGATACTCTTGTTCATTGCCCATTAAGGCGCCTAATTTCTGACACAGTACACCATCGCCTGGCAAAATATGTATGTTGAATCACACAGCGCAGCGCCTTTGGAGCATAGCCATCCTCCATTTGTTCGTGCGCTCGTGGTCCATTTTACCTCCATATTATGTCAGAGGAACATTTTAAGAAGCCACAACTTCTTCGGGCACCTCAAAATTCCTCCGGTTGTGGATGCACTAGCTGGTGGCTTGGAGCTTCTCTTGAGGAATTCCTGCGCGCCGCCAACATGCCTCTGAAACTGTGTTCATAGCTTCCTTCATAGAAACTTTCACAGGATGAACACTTACGATGCAGAACATACTAGTGCTGCACATTCTGTACCTCTCAAAAAGCCGGAGGCATCATAAAAGTAATGGGAGATTCCCCAGTCTCCAGTTCTCATTGCATTCGAGGGGTGCCTACTGGCATTCTGCGGGTCATCAAGCAGAACATTGATTAATGAACGGATTCTAAAGAGTATTGGCCGCCATTTTTTCAGTATACTTTCATATGTTTGCCTTATCTCCAAGTGACGGGAAAGAGTGCTTTGCCCCCATATGGGCGAAGTAAAGGAAGCGACGCTGGGCCAAAAGTCGCACCGCCAAGTTGGGCAACAGAGCATAAATGCCAGGTATAAAGGAGGCCACCAACCACAAGCTGGCACTCTGCACATCAACAGAGATTGTGGAGAAGGACCGCTTGCTGTACTTTCGGCCCACAAGGGCCAAACGTAAGAAGCTGTCAAACCTTTAAAGGAGTAGCTGCTGGGGAAAGGGCAGATCATATTCCAGGGTGGCCTGCATAGCAGTGCGGCGCTACAACACCTATTCAAACACGTTAGGGGATGGAACTCTACGGTATTTCTGCTATATTTTAGCCTTAGATAAAGGTAGTATTCAAGTATCGATTGGACACATTCATTGCTTTCTCAAATAGGAAATGACGCAAGGTCTGCTGTGTAGGCGCACTGAAAATCAGTGGAGCAGCTACTGCTTCCACAGAGCCCACAGACCTCGCCTGCTTTCCGCTTACGCAGCAGATCCTCTAGTGTGATGTGCGGCTTAGGAAGCACCCCGCGGTGAATGGGGCATTGAAATACAGAGTGAAGGCAGTGAGCAGCAAGAAAGTGAAACCTTTCCTCGGCAGTACGCCAAGGATTACGAGGACTTATGCTCACACTGTGACTGCCGTTCCCTGGGCAGACTAAAGCATGATCTCTAAATTTTTCTACGACCCCGGCCTTTCGCTCTGCCTCAGCAGCAAGAAGGGTAGTCAGTACAACTGTAGGATTTAGAATTTCAACCACCCGTGCCCCTGGCTGCCCGTCGCACCATACTGTCATCAGCCTTCCGTATGTACAGCGCGATCCATGGGGTGCCTTCGTACACCTACACTCGACAGTTTCCTCTTTGAACTTGCCCTCAGAGTCAGTGATGTTGGACGACTCAACGGCCCCACGTCCAGGCTCGTCCTGCGGGCTGAAGAAGGCGTCACCTAGGTGAATATGCAAGTGCCAATCTGTCTCCACGAACCGCTTTATTCCGCAAACATCAAGGATACGCCCAAACGGCAATGTCTCGGACAAAACCAACTGGCGCACTTGCGGAGGAAAGGCAGATAGATGCGCCACTAGGAATCCATATGAGAACGGCGCATTGCTTCCCAACAGATGAAGAGGCTGCGGTTCACCTGCATACCCGGCTGTGAGTGCACCGTTATCTTCACCTGTACACGCTCTTTCGTTGATACATGCGTCATCCTTTATACACCTCGTCTTCTCCGTACACTCTGTTTTTGCGGCCATTCCGTATTTCTTGATACGCTGCTCTTTCTGTGCCAGCGCGCTAGTAGTGGGGCTCAGCATAATGTGCCTAAAGTACACTTCGTCCTTGTCTGCTGCATACTTTAGAACTTTAAGAATTTCATTACCTTGAACTGAAGCCATTCCACTGCAAAGAACAGAAACTGCCATTTCCGCGGCGAGGAACTGCTGACCCACGAGTGTTACATTGCAGTTAAAGCGCGTGAAAACAGAAAAGCACGGAGGAACATCCTTCATATACACGCCACCGCTGCTCACGGTGGTAGAGGATATTTTTTTTTTTGCTGGGGGCCCCGACCGGTTTCCTTCCTTGTGTTCATCTTCGGGGCATGCTTTATGCTTTATTGTACCGAAATACGAGGTGGACAAAATAGATCTGAGGGTGTGTAGCAATTCAAGCGTTGCACTGCGTAGTTTGCAACGCCTGTTTCCCTCTGCTGCGCCGGTAAATTCGGTACAGCCCTTCACCCCCTGGGGCCACCACTGAGGGTTATCGAGAAAGGCGCCAATATCAAGTGGTGGTGTATCAGTTCCTCTTGCATTGTCGTCTTCTGCCCAGTGAAGATCGGTATTACACATATGATCCATTTAAAATCAGCAAGAACGCGTCCTCCGTACCATTCGGCCTGTTACTGCGTCAAGATCTGAACTGGCTGGGGTAGAACCAACGCCACAGCTCTTGTTTTCAACCGTCCTCAGAGCTCACACCAACAACTCCACATTCAAGGAGCACTTCTGAAACGTAGGAACCACTGTTGTCTTATCTTACGTGCTAGGGCAGAAAAATGGACAAAATACGTTCCAGCACGATGATGGTGTGCTACTTTCTGGAGGCCTGGGCACAAACGCATAATATTATTTAGGTAGCATTATATCATGAAATGGTTATGGAAAAGGGAGCCCCAAAAAGAATGCCTCGGAATCCTTTTTGGGGCTCCCAGTAGACCAACTCAGCTCACACAACAAAAGGGACCGCGGCCACGAACCTATGGATAATTATCTCTCCTTGCCTCCCTCTCACTTTCTTTCCTACCTGGCAGCTTATTTTTCTGTGTGCTGATGAATTCGAGTTGCAGGAAAAGGACAGTAAGTTTTTCAATGTGGGGATTGCCATTTACTCCAGACCGGGGGCTTCGATGGCACGACGCACTTTCGCAGAGATAACGGACATTAGATCTGCCAGTAAATATACTACCTTGGGGATATACGTGAAAACTATCTTCACATCACCAAATTTGGGCTTACCACGGGATGCGGTGCAGGTAGTGACAGTGCTGGCAGAAGAAGCTTCAACATGCCATTGGTTCACTGCATGTCTGTAAAAGCAAGTGACTTTTGCGTGCTACTAAACATTATCCTGCAATAATTCATCTAGAATAAAGGAATTTTGTGGGCTTTCTTCGGCAGGCGAATTGGGGGCGGCAGCCGTGCCTATGAATTCTGAAAATTATGGATCAAGTCCAGCTTACATGAAACTGTTGGCGTTAGACAAGCTAGTATTAAGGCTATATACATTACACAGGACTCTGTTGCCCGGACTTTCATCGAGTGTATTTTAGTCTTCTTTGAATCATTTCCGTATGGATCCGTGTAATGCATTAGGTGCCTTTTACATATTTGTACGACTCACTAGATTGTAAATGTAGCGGACTAAGTTCCACTTAAACACATTCTTCTACACTAGTACCACTCAATCAAGAACTAGCTAAGAGTTGACTTATTGGTACGCCTGTCCGCTTGTTTCCTTTCTACCGAAGTAGGGTTGCCCTAATGCTATAGATCGCACTGTCGTGTACATGTGTACTAATAGCGAAGCGCAGTAGCATTGAGTACTCGAAATGCTTAGGAGGTGCAGCAACACATACTCTAGCTTTTTCTCTCCTCTTGTATCGGGAACTTTGAGGGGTGTGGGTAGGGAAAGCTGCGCGCCTTTCTGGGAAACAATCAACAACTTTCTACCAAGTTTATATTGACTGAGGAGTCGACGTCCTTCATGGAGACCTAGATGGATCTTTTTACTTGATAGACCGCATGATTCGATGCAACTGATCACCGATCTTCCACTGCTATGGATTCAGTGGAATACCAGGTTGTCCTAAATAGGCTGTCTCGTTTTGATCAAGCTATTTGATAATTCGGGTGCTTGATTTTTATTGGCAACAGTCTGGGGGACCAGCTCTTGGGCGATGAAAGGTGAGTGGGCTGACGCTCCTATTTGGGCAGCAGAAGCCGGCTTCCAAGTCCATGAGAACAATAGGAAGACAATGTATGAAGCCTTGTTGCCCGCCGTGGCTCATTAGCTCATGCTTATTTCAGCGCAGCAACACACTTTGGCAGAAATGAGAAGGCATAAGCAGCAAAAACTACCAATTGATTGGCACAATCTAAATATGGAACCTTGCCTCCCAAATGCCATAACGTAGTAAAACAGCTGCTCTGCCAGTGCTTCATCTCAGGTCTACCCAAAGTGTCACGTCGCGTGCTGGCAGGAAGGGTCGCCATTCAGCAATTAGCCAACCGACCGGTGAA
>NW_020312418.1:0-5978 GCF_002999335.1 Cyclospora cayetanensis | reverse complement strand
CACTTCCCCACTGTATGTGGGGCTTCGTATAGGCGTCACCACGAGGTTTCCTGGATTGCCTATTCGGCATCCGTCCCCTCCCATGAACCAGGTACCACCGTGCAGAATGCTGATTCGGCTCATGGGTCGTCCCTCAAGAGAGATAAGACCGACCTCGGCGCTGACATTTGAGTATAGAAAAGCGCGAGGGTCAAGCTCAACCGCGCTAGGAGCAGCAAAGTGAGTAGCATGATGATACTTCGAAAAATCGCCGCGGACCATGTCTTGTAAAAGTTGCGCAGGCCGGAGGAAGTAACACTGAATAGGATGAAGCTAATAGAAAACTAAGTCTTTATTGGGGGCAAAATCGGAATTTGAAATTTAGGTGGGAGAGGAGGGCGGCGGATCCACCCTCCACAGGGTCAGTCGATGCTCGCCGCATGCAAACCAACAGAAGGCTGCCGGTGGACGAACAGGCTCTGATGAAGCAGTTAGTGCATATGGAACGCCAATTTGGATTATATAAATGTTTTTATTCTTTTGACTTCTGCACAAAATAAAACAGACCAGCCTCTGGCAAACAGCACACTACGGAGTTTGTTTGAAAGCCCCCTTTTCGTATTCTGTTTTTACGGTTGCGCTGAATATATCACAGCTTAAACAAAAGCTATGAGATCCTGCTGCTGAGACAAAATGGGAGACATCATGCTACAGGATCAATCGTCATCTCGTTTATTCGACTGTTCGTTTTGTTCGCCAGGGTCACCAAAGTCTACTTGTGCGGTTCGCAGTGATATCATTGTACTACCTTGCCCACTTTTATGGTCGGTATTAGACGTTCATGCATACACAACTTTGAAATTTTACGGCTACAAGCTGCAATGCTTCACACAAGCTCTAGACCCAAGTATCGTTCATAGCAGAATGGTGCTCTACCAGATATCGGGGTACGCTACACTTCATTACTTTCTGTTGTGTGAACCATGCCTACTCTAAATTTTGTGAAGAAATAGCTGACCAGCTCGACTGTTCGTACATACGATTTGATGCACAGAGAAGGCGGCTATGTACCAAAGGAATGAAGCCTGTAGGGTTATGCATATATTTGCCATATACAATCAGGGTGGAACGGACGGAGTGCTCACAGGGAGCAGCACCGCTTAACCTAGCTTCCTAATCCTCCCTCATGCCAGAGCCAAGCGAGGTTTGGGAACGGAGGAGGGGGAGCTCATAGAGGAGGAAATAACATTCGTCAACTCATAACACATTCGCGCCTCCAGTTGCCTTCTTGGCATTTGAAGAAGCACTCCAAGCATTAACCCTCAAAGGAAGCCAAATACATGGGTTCTTAGTTTAACAGGATGCCCAGCCTCTAAAGCAGATGCGCACGGGTGCCCATTGCCTTCACTGTTCAGTCCAGGCTATGCAGGCCCTTTCTACGGCACCCGTAATAATCAAATGATGAATTTTTAAAGATTTGGCTAAATTCTTTGGCCACTTTCACATTGTATTTATTGCTTTTCTGCGTTGGACTGGCACAATTAAACTCAATTTTGTGTGGGTATGCACTAGGTCCGTTGTGCAACTCACTATGAATGATGTGAGTGCTTAAAGGGTGCAGCTACGCTCAACCTGACTTTTCCTTCTCCCCATTACCATCCATATCGGCACCCATAGGACTCAGAGCAAGGAAGAAAGCCATGTTTCAGGGGTAACATGCAGTAGCTTGTTCATTACATTTGCAGAAATCTGGAGTGAATTGTCCACCTGTAAAGAGTTTCCATGCAGTGCTAATGTTGATAGCAGAGTAAAGTTCCATGCTACTGTTTCTCGCTTATACGCTGGTCATGTGTATCGCCCCATATAAGGTCTCAGTAGGGGTGCATTGAACTCCATATTCGATACAGAACTAAATAAAAAGCTTTTGAATGTTCGTTCAAAGAAGATCTCTTCCACCCTTGTCACATCACTCCGAATTCCGGGTACGGGGGGATAGGAGCAGCCCAGTTGCGCGTAGCCCATCCTCTACGCAGCCATCTAGTTGCCCACATCTTTTAGTGGTTATGTAAACAGCGCTCTGCTTGTACTAATGATAGTCTAATGTGCAACAAACGGTATATAAAGATAGCCAAATTAAGTCCCCACATTACTTCTTTGTAGTAAAAATGTAGCTCATGCAGTAGAGAGCGACAAAGTGCAGCTTAGCCAGCTACATCTCCCCCAGTTTCGAATGCACGCCCGCACCCGGAGTGTAGAGAAGATGCGTGTGGGATAGCGAACTACTTCATTCCATATCGCCGACTTCCAGGCAGGCAGAACAGTGATAAACCGTGCAGATGAGTAAACTAGATGTGTGTAGCAAGCGCGTCAGAGAAGTCACCTGTAAGAAAGATTCACACGAGCCCAAATCGAATAAGGGATTAAGCCAACATGACCCCAGCGGCGCGGTGGCTCTCGGTCGTCGGCGCGCTGCAAAGTGGGAGCCTCCTGCAATGGGAAAGGAAACAACAAATAACAGCTGTAAGTGCAAACAATACACACGCTAGTTTGGCAGTGCATCCACGCCTTACACAGTAATGTTTGCAAGTAGTCTAGTTGACTTTCAAGCTCCAACACAGGCATAATGAAAAAATGTATCGAAAACACACCTTAGAGTGCCTTGGTATGATGCCGAGTGCAGAGAACATGTTAACGGTGAAGACCGCGAATTTTCCAATCGTGGGCTCCGAAAAGTAAGTATTCGAGGCAAATCTTACGCTGCGAAAGGGCACTTGCTGAGAAACGAGAAGAGTAAATTCCATGATGCCTAGGGTAGTAAATAAAACAGAGCCGCAAATGCTCTTTCAGGCAAAAAGGCTTGCCACTGCTCCTGCCTCAACCACTGAGTTTGGCGTTACCCATGCTATTCACTGGTAACTCCCCTCTAATGTTTCCTCGTTTCTCCGCAGTCCTGAAATTCAGCAGAAAGCCAACAAATAGTATGTTTGTGAGTACAGAGTTAATTTTACAGAAAGCATAAAAAAATGGTGCTCTCTATCTCCCTATCAGCCTTCATGTATTTCGCAGTTGTCATATTATGGTCAACGTGTGTGCCGGTCATGCAGGCACACCAAAACGCACTAGACAAATTGGGATCCTGATTCTCAATGACAAGTCTGATGAATTTGCAAGGCTTGGCCTTGAACAAAAGATGAAGTGGGCGAATTCACTGACTTGGTAGACAACGGCGTCGATGCTACACTGTCCCTTGACCTTAGGCAGTCCAACGACAAAGTCCATGTCAAATTAGTCCAAAGTACTGCACCAGCAAACAAGAGTATAATTCCTAGTTCCAAAGACTGTTTTAAAGGTACAGTAGAGCCTGATGCTCCGTCTGGACGGTTCAATGAGGCGCCCAAGTACAGCTCTGGCATCTGTCACACCCCCTCACACGGCATAGAGTTTAAAGTTTTCTCGCACACTATTCCGCTGCTTAAGTTTGGTGAAGCAACGATACCGACAGCCACTAGTTTGGTCCATTCTAGGATCCGTAGCTTGATTAGGAAGAAAATTTTTCCAGCCAGGCCATACGCTCCGTTTGTTAGGACGCAATGGTAGTTCTAATTGGGCAGTGGGTGTACATAGATGTGAATACGGGCGAACATGATCCATGTGTCTAAATCGTAGCCTCGATCATATGCATTGCCAACAACACATCTATTGTGATTGATCCTGGGACCCACTTCTTTGCTGTAACGTGCCACCTGCACTACAAGCAAAGCATTTTCTGAAGAGTCCGACTTCTAGATAAAAGTCTACCAGTCCGGAGGAATACTAAAAAGTTTTCTGCTTGCAGTCAGATCCAGTGCGTCCTCTCTAAGTCGACCTGGGAACCAGTGCCACCGTTTTGACGCATGTAAGCACCCCTGGCAAGGAGCCCATGGCTGCGGCCTCATGGATTCCTATCGTAGAGATTCAGCAGGCACCCCGAGGCTCGCTCAATACGGCAGAGCTATCTAGATTTACACCTGATGTGTGGGGCTGTGATATGGTGTGATGCGTGCACCTTATTATTCTGTAAGGGATATCTTCAAGTAAACACAGAGCGCGTCTGTTATTTACCACAGCGCGGAATAGTTGCGAGGTGGCTGATAAGTGTCCTGGATGTAGTATTAGCGTTCTATATCCAGGTCAGAAAACGCGTTTAATCTGGCAAATTTGCCAAATAAGCAGCAATCTGAAAAACCCACATATAGTATTCCTGCAATTACATGCATGGTCATTGAGCTTGGCAGCGCCGTTGTGCGTGCGTACCGGTAAACGCCACACTCCGATTAATCAGATTCTTGCCAGTAGTGACTCCATCTGTGCGGCCGATGCGCACAATCCCAAAACCACAATTGTTCAACCAAAATCCTAGCGTGCCTTCACGTACCGCTGCGTGTGGCACAGCTGAAGCACAGGCCATAGGTGGTGTAGGTACTCTCCAAATTTTCGGCTCAAGACTAAGGCGTCGACCAATTGGACAGCAGTCTAGCCATCCTTCATATGCCCGAGAAACATCTGCACAATCTGCACTAATTTGCCGCTGAAATCCAGCTGGGGCACTAACAAGCACGAACGGCAACAAGTATACTGAGTTTGCGGATGCGAGTGCGGAACGCTGCTCTGTGCCAATCTGGGTGAATAGGGATTTCCAAGCAGGCCTTTGTGAGGACAAATCTCCAGAGGCTGTCAATTCATGTAGTTAGTCAAGAGGTTCACCAGAACGAGGCATTGGGAACCTCTGCTTCCCACTGGCCTTCACGAGCTTAAAGCTAATGGCCATGCTCCAACTTAGCTTCTTTTAATTGCCAAGATCAATTCACGGGTCTTGTCGCTGATCGATTCCCGCACTTTGGCTTGCCTTTCCAACTCATCCGCCTGTCGCTTAATCTCCTCCCCCTGCTTGAAGGGATTCCGGTACCGCGGAACATGGCTTGAAGCTGGGCTACGGATTAACCTATAGGTGAGCTGTAAGTCCATATGGTAGCCTGCTTAGAGCTCATCCTTCTATAAGAACTAGCACCCCTGCAAAAATCCCTTTTTATAGTTGCCAATCCCTGCTCCCCCTTGGTCAGTTCAAACTAAATTGTCCAGCAAAGAGCGCTTTGTCAAAGCGTTTAGATGCGATGAATGCTCCGAGAGGGCTCCTCTTGCTACACTGCTAAGCTGCCTGCGTGAAGACTTTCACTTTTCTCGATGAGGCCCCCACCCTATTTTGCTTACTGAAGATAGAAA
Source organism: Cyclospora cayetanensis (assembly GCF_002999335.1). NCBI lineage: Eukaryota > Apicomplexa > Conoidasida > Eucoccidiorida > Eimeriidae > Cyclospora > Cyclospora cayetanensis. The sequence goes on along the minus strand of NW_020312418.1, from coordinate 740 downwards.
GAATGCTGTTGAAGAAACCAAAATTTACTTCATCCTAGCGCCTTTCCGCACGCAAACCTCAGCAACGCGCACCCGTCGATGCAACCCCACCCCGTACGGAGTAACCGTTGGCATACATAGGATCACTTCATGGCGTGATTTTAATCATACAAGTCGCGGACCTTGCTGATGGGTTTTAATTGCGACTTGTGGTAGCATCGACTTGCTATCGCCTTGCTTATTTTGCGCTCTGGCGCGCGTCAGCAAGCCTGAGTCTATAGGACTGAGATAAAGAGTGAAGAGGTGAATTGCAGTAAGCCCGTTCCTCGAAAACAGAATTCGCTTCATGCCCGGTGTCAATTACCGTCAGAAGTTCTTGACCAGGGATAGGAACCGGGAGCAAAGCAAAATCAACGTGCGGTGGGAATCTAACTGAAGCTAGTTCCACTGTGGCCCCCTTCACTGCGCTGCAGCGTGAATAGGGGGGCATCTGTCTTCATGAAACGCCGCTTCTGACTGCCCAGCAGCCTGATCCTGCTAAGTCCACCCCGTCGTTCACAGCCTCTAGCTTTCGCATGTCGGTGCAATTCCCCACTGTGTGATCCATTCTTCGCAGTAACAAGATGTGCATTATTGAGGGTCTATCGGGGGCTGCAAAGACGGACTGGTTTCCTCTGGCTTTCTTTTTGCTTCCACATTCGAGTATAGGGTGGGGTCGGTTGACACACTCTTGACTTTAATACTCTCCAGATTCGTGCATG